>NW_025953608.1:271617-280664 GCF_022495145.1 Xylaria bambusicola | reverse complement strand
TAAAATATTAAAAATTAAAGCTAACCTATACCTTTTTATTTATTAAAATAAAAGTATTTAAAAATAACTTTATTTTAAATTTAAATAATTAAAAATAATATTAAAGGGCTATAAGTTTATTAATATATATAATATTAAATATTTAATTTAATATAGCATTTACTATCTTTAAATATAATAAGTATATAGTTAAACCTAATACTTTTTATATTAAAGCGGTAAAATAAATATTTAAATATTTTAACTTTATAATCGATTTAAAATTAATATATAAAGGAAGTAAAATTAAATTATAAAGCTTTATTAATTTAAATTAAAAAATATATAAAAAGATTTATTAATTAACTTTAAGGTATATATTTAATTTAAAGAATAATATTATTAATTAAAGTTTAAAAAGGCAATTAATAATTTTATTATCCTTATTTAAAGCTAAATTAAAAAGGTAAACTTAAACTATTAAAAAAGCTATTTAAATATAAAAACTATTAGTTAAATTAAATATTAATTTAAATAATATACTTATAATTATTTATAGTAATAATTAAAGAATAATTTTAACCTTATATAATTTATTATTATATAATAAAGGGAAATATATATTAATTTAAAATTAATAATATTAAAAATAAATTACTATTAAAGAAGTTAATTTTAAATATATTTTAACTATTAATTAAATAATAAATAGGCTAATAAAAGTATTATTAAGGCTAACTTTTAAAAAGTTTAAAAAATTATTAAGCTTAAAATAAATAATAAAGCTAAAATAGTTTATATATAAGGCTAAATAAAAAATCCTATATTAAAATTAATTTAAATTAAAATACTTTTATTGCTATATTTTCCAATAATAATAAATAATATAAAAATTATTTTTATAGTTTAAAAATATAAAATTTAAATTATTAAAAGTTAAGTTATAAAATAAATATAAGTTTAAAAAAAATTATTAAAAATAATTTAAAAAAAGTTTAAAATAAAACTATAAAGTATTTTAAAATAATATTTTAAAAAATAAAATAATAAATATTATTAATTAATTTAAATTAAATCTTTTAAATATTTATATACTTAAATATAATAAAATTAACTTTTAAAAAATACTTTTAATAATATAATAATAATAAACTATAAACCCTTTAAGGTTACTTTAAATTAGCCTTATTTATAAATAATAAGGTATATATTTACTTATATTTTATATCCTTTATTAAAACTTCCTAATATTAATAATATTTAAAATATTATAAAAGTAGTTAATATAATAATATAGTAATAAAGGCTACCTTAAAAAAGTTTTAACTAATTATAAAATTAAACAATTTAGCTATAATAGCTTTATTTATTATATCTATAATAGGCCTATTAATTAAATAAAAGGTAAAAAATAAAGTTTAATATACTTTTAATATTATTATAATAAAAAAGAAAAGTTAAAAAGGAAAATATATAATAATTTAAAATTATAACCCTTATAGTTAATTAAAAAAAGGTATAAAAGTTAAAGAAGCCCTATAAAGTTTTTAAAGGTTAATTTATAACTATTTTAAAATAAAGTTATTAAGCTTAATAATTTAATATAATATAAATTAATAGTAAAGTAGGTAGAAAAAGTATATATATTATTTTATAAAAAAAATTAAAATATAATATAAAATAGGTAATATACCCTTTTTAAAAATTTAAAACTTATAAATTATAAGCTATTTATAATTTATACCTTAATAGAAATATTAATTATTAAAAAAAGTAATTATAAAAATATATATAAATAATATAAAAATAAAAGGGAAAAAAAGAATACTTATAAGGATATTTATATTTATATAAAAATAATAGATATATAATATATTATAGCTATTATATATTATAATACTTTAATTTTAAAAGCTTTATATTATAAATAATAATTTAAAAGTAATATTAATAGGATTTTTATTTTTTATAATATCCTATTTTAAAAAATTTAATATTACTTTTATTTATTATTTTAATAATTATAAATAATTTAACTTTTAAAAAGTTTTACTTTATTTATCTTATTTTAACGGATATCCTTTAAAATATTACCCTTATACTATCCAACATAACTATTTAACTTACCTTAAAGGGAGCTACCCTTAAAAGGAAGTCGATTAAAATTTACTACATCAATTAATATAAAGATTAAAAGGGAGTATTAGAAAAGGAAGGCGGTAATACTTACGTTTTACATATTGGAATGCTAGGAATCTATATATAAAACCTTCATCTAGCCAGATAACTATATTGTAATTTAGACTTCTATATAATCTAATGGGATCACATGTACTACTCTTGACAGGCTACGCTCTCAGGCTCGGCTTCACATGCTGCCTTGTAGCCAGGATAATCAGTAGGCCACACGCCACAAGCTATAGCAGTTGCACTAGCAGATATGCTTGCTGCCTGGGTCTGATTCAACCGCACTGAACAAGGAGTTGGGGACGCCGTTGCATTCCCGATGACCGGGCACTGTTTCTGTTCCTCAGGCGATAACCCCGGAATAGGCGATACACCGGGTCTGGGTGTGTACCCCGTGATATTCAGAAGTAGTGCTGCTATAGATGCGCAAGTGTCGGGGCTCGTGGCGGCGACGAGGTCCGGCAGCTGCGTGGTGTTCTGGAGTGTGAAATATGTCGAACCGATATACTTGATAGAGGGAGTGTCGCCGTTGTAAGTGCCATTGGCATTTACATCGGCAGTGCTACAATTGTTCACGTCCAGGTACGCATAGAACAAGAATTGGCCCTCGGTGCTGTTGAGCTGGGTCGTAGCTGACACGAGATACCGCTGGTCTTCATAAGCAGGCTCCTCTGTCATGAAAATCCCTGTATCTACGAAGCTTGATGTTGATTGGTTATCCTCATTGAATATCGCCCATGACACGAACAGGCCGAATACCAAGTACTGGGATAGCCAATTGTTCTGAATAGCTATGACAAGAGGGAATGCATCGACTGGGGCATAGGTGTCGTTGCGTGGGAAGACGATGTCCACCTCTAGTGTCGTAGGATATTGGGGGGGGCCGCGTGCTGCAACAGCCGATAGCAAGCTGAAGAGCGCCGCCCAAAACAAAGAGAGTCGCGTGATGAAGGCTGACATGGTGTCTCACTGTTGGCTCTCAGGCTTGCGGTTCAAGAATTCGAATACAATCCTTGTTGAATTTCTGGCCGATGGTCAGAAGAAAAACAAAACTGAGAAAGATGAAAGCGATAAAGGAAAAACTGCGCGTCAGGGGTTTTGGCATACAGATGTAACCACTACCCCAATTTGGGGGCTGTACCTCCAGAGAACCAAATGTTAGACTTTTTAATGCTCCTACTAATAAGTTTATCGTTTAAAGGTTAAAGTATTATATCAAGTTATAATTACCTTTGTTATAATATTAAATGTTATATTGTAGTTAGAAAAACATGAAAAAAATGTTTTGGGATTTTTAAGTAAGTGGTGGGGTGGGTGAGATGGCGAGCGATGATATGGCCTAGGACCTATCAGTTTGCTTATAGGATGAATACATACTGCAATCTCGGTTGGCCACTCGAATTGACCATGAGAACGAAGCCTCCATGCAGATGAGGTCTAATAATGCTTATGCCTTGCAGCGTAGAATTATCAGTTACGCTTGTAAGCTTTTTCAATATTTCATGGCCAAAAGTTCCAACGAAAGGACTAGCCTACGGCGACGTTTCGGTCAGACTCACCGTCTACGAGTCTCTTAACATGGGAATCTATATCTGCACAAGAACCAACAGATCCCAAATGAGGAAAGAGGGCCAGCAGCTCATATGCAATCTGCACAACAACCAACAGATCCTAAGCGAGGAACAAGGAACGACAACTCGCGTAATCAGGCATCCAGTGATATTGCTTTGTTATATGACTTCCTCGACCCACACCAACTTCGCCGCAGAGCTTAGTTAAGTCAACCATAGCTGCGCAATCTAGAAAGCAACTCACCGTCACTATCTACCTCGCGCTGACCTCCACTGTCTTAGCAATTTGGGTCAATGTAGCGAAAAGGGGACCCAGAACAACACGCATGGGCAAGGCTGCAATCCCATACATTGTTTATAAGACTTCTTGCTCCTTCTCGATGAAACCCGTGATAATGATCCAATCTCTATGGCAGTTTAGATGTACAAATACAGTGCCTCAATCTCAGTATATATATAGTTTCAGTGGCCACTATGATAAGCCTGCCTTAGTCGCGATCAATACGGCTCTCGTTTATCCAGCTCCTATGGTGTGGTTTCGAGCTTTTTGTTTGGCTTTTGTGGAAAGCCTAGCAAGACTTCTCAATATTATACTAGGGTCTGCTTCGTCTACAGACCGTGGCAGAAGAGGTCCCGGTTTCAGAAGAATTGACAACTACCCTTCTTCTTGTGTCCAAGCAGGATCCTCACCCGGTAACTGGTCACTCTATCACAGCCTGCGCCAACTTAGCAACTGTTCGGAAACACTTTTTTTTTTATGTTTCCCTTCTTGAGCCCGTCGATGACCCGGCAAGCCTTCACCGTCTTTACACATATAGTGTCGGGGGTGGCGACTGGACCTATCAACCAAACCCAAGCCCTGTTGTCCCAACTATTCAGACAAATAAGACATACGAGCTTGGATGGCGGGCCGATGACCTAGCTGTGATTTCGTCTGCTAAGGGCTAGGCCAACATTGTCGGCATTATGGCACTCTGGCGCGAGATGCGACGATATCTCATTAATGGGCATGCTGCAGTTGACGGACTAGAGATCCTGTTCACGGCGCAATAAGCAATATATTTGGTGATATATCATCTCGCCGATGATTCTCCACATGAACCAGACCGGAGCTTCATGTCATCGTGCCACTGGCCGTGCTAGACTTTGGTAATTCAGACAACTAACAAGTAGATATCCGCATCACGTACCACGTATATATTTCTTCTATATAATAGCCAAAGGCTGGGAAGATTGTCTTCGGTTTCGTAGATAAGCCTCACCTCATCGTACCTGTCTGTTTCAAAATTTGACGAGAGCAGTATCATTGTATCTCACCTTGATGACCAACTTTCTTCTCGTCACATTACTCGTCCAAGCTGCCTCCGTTGTGGCCATACCCCAGGCCGGACACGCCAAATTGACTAGTCGGCAGAGTGTAGATTGCACTTACAGTGTAGCCGCAGGAGCTGGTGCTACATGTGGCTCTATAGCAGGCGCGTTGGAATCAGTGAGTTCGATTTCATCGCCTTGAACCCCAGCGTTACCTGTCGTAGCCTCATGGTTGGACAATAATACTGCGTGTGAGTATCACGACCCAGTCCCTGATTCTTCACAAAGCTCCTGCTAACTCAACGACCAGCCTGCCAGTGTAAAATCAGTCAGCATGACCACATCGACGTCCACTAAGTCATCGACAACCAAGGCCCCCACATCTGATCTCCATTCACCATCACAGTTGGGCTTTGCTAAGAATTGTGAGCAAGCCCTATCTTATGTTCATAAATTGATATTATAACGATCATTGACTTACTCCTCAACGCCGTAGGCAACAAATTCTACAAGTTCACGGGTGGGTACACTTGCAACAAGATAACATCGCAATCTTCCATCTCTTTAGATCAGTTGTGAGTGGACACCATCACCACCTTAAAGTATCCCAACCGCTGTGTATAGATGACTAATTAGACTCTTCTCGCTGGTTACAGCCGAACCTGGAACCCATCGATTAATTCCGGTAAGCCAAGGCAAATCTTAACCCCCGATACTGCTGCGTGATCAACACTTCCTGACCATCACTCTCTTCACAGCCTGCGACAACCTCCTGGTCGACTGCTGGGTCTGCGTTGGTGTCCCCGGCGCCGTGACAGTGCCATCACCATCACCTTCATGCCCGGGGCCATCTCCACCTGCAAGAAATTCCACCTCGTCAAATCGGGCGGCACATGTGGGAAGATCGAAGCACAGTGTGGAATCACGCTGGCTACTTTCCGCAAGTGGAACACGACGGTCAACGCGGACTGCACCGACCTCTTCCTCGGCTATTATGTCTGCGTTGGTGTGTGAGTAAGTCTGCACTGAAGATTTGGGACAACGCATTACGGCAATTCTGCTGTGACTGCATACTTACTGAGATATGGCCATGCTGGAGAAGGGTCGTGATTGAGTTGGTTAATTTAACGTTATGGGGTACGAGTTGCTGCATCTCTGCACTCCCAAGAGGTTACGTATAGTCAAAATCAAGATAATTAAATCATTCAAGTTATTACGTAATTAGTTATTTATAATTCATAAAATTTGCTTAGAATTTAGAGCCTAATTAGCGATGGGTGTTGATACTAATATTCAAGCTGGGTAAGTTTTGCACCTCAGAAAGTACGGTATGTAAATGGCAAAGTGCATTATGGGAGTAGTTTGGATAGTTATGATGTAGATCAGAAGGAGAGGCTGCAAGTTCTAAACTATAGATTAATTTATATATACAGCCACTGATTCAATGGGCGGGTGAAACCTTTGAAGCTCTATTCATCTTTCAAAAGCCCTTCTTAACGAAACAAATGCAGGAGTATTCGTTGAGAGCAACTAGAGTAGAACGGTAACACTTCATGAGCTTCCGAGAATATCTGAATCGAATCATTTTAGCAATTTTACCCCTATTCCAGTGACAAAATTAGTCAAGGCTCATTTTAGGTAGTTATATTCGAGCAGGTACCCATTTGTATTACTTTCAAGCTCCCAAGACGAAGTATCTTGCGTGAATTCCATACGCTCACTATATACCGCTATCCCTTGTACTCAGAAGTGGTAAGCTGGACCGTGATACTTCTAGTTAGGAGCCGCCTGGACTGCGTTAATCACAACATGCCTTTATCGAGTATCGCAATCTCAAGTATAGGGGTTTTCAATGACTCTCATTGTTGCGCGAGCCTTACATGTACAGTAACTATGTTACCTACTGCTGATGCTAAATCCAGAGTACCTTCTTTATATGTTCCCTGTGGCAGGCAGCGACATAATAGACTTGCATGTCTCGTCACGAGAGGCAGGGCTCCTGCTAGAGCTAATTTCCAACAGAAACCGATACCAACGAAGTTCCTTGGAACTAGAGCTCCTCCTGAATACGCTTTTACCTCCTAGAGAGAATCGACGTGGATGAACCCAGTTACTAAGAGGTGCAAGGATGACGAATCCGACGGTCGTATTTCTTGGAAGTTGGCATAGCCTGACGAGGTGTCCGCAGCGTACGTACATACTTATGTACGTCTTCGTACACGGACACGACACGAGGAGGTACCACGGAAAGGACCCGGAAACCAAGACCCTGGATTTATCTTCTGCCGAACCAGCTAGATTTTCGGCAAAGGCAAGGGGAGGATGATATGTTATGCATACCCGCTAGAGCATCCATGTCGTGTTTGGACCCTCTCATTCTTCTTCTTCTGTTGTTTTTGATATCCGTAATTTTCCGCTCGGGATAGATCCGCTATCCATAGCAAGGAAGAACTGCCGTAGATCAGGCACCAGCCGGGTGAATCGGATGATTTTTCTGTTCTTTCAGCACTAGTTTTCGTGCCACCATCCATGCCATGCACGCATGATTTACAATACTTTCGTTGGGGAAAATCGTATTTGTTTATCTAGGTTTGTGAAGAATGGGCAATAGTGCTTGGGACCGGGTGACTGATGTTAGTTAGAAAGGCTGTCGTGTAGATGTTGTTGTAAATAGTACACACTCGTGAGCGCGCGTGTAAATCGTAAAATAGCCCCTGAACCCTCGGAAAGCTTGATGAGATTCTATGAGGTCTTAGGATCACGTGCGCAATCTCATAGACTTGCAAATGTGTATAGGTATACGGTAAGTATGGATCCTAGTATACACAAACTGTATATCTATGGTAACAGGATGATGCCTGTTCGGAGCTGGCAGCTATGCACATTAACGCTTTGCAGCTGAGAGAGTGGCATACCTAATCGGGTTACACATTATACATACGCAGGTGTACATACAAGCTAGACACGTCACAAGATCTTATGACAGCTCAGAGATTGTACGTAATATGTTCATGACAGAGAGAAGAAGTCAGGAGATATGGGGAGTGTAAAGTACTAAGAATAATAGCAAAGTCATGGACAAGGGTAGACAGACGGACTCAAGATAGACAAGCTAACCATTTACTCAACAAGAACGTATGATAAGATGTTAATTAGCAGTTCTCTAAATTATAGGGGGCAAAATAGTAAGCAAGGCTAAAAATGTTAATCTAGTCCCAATTCACCTGACATCATAGAAATCTCGGTTCTGCAGTATACTAATGACCTGTTTCACTATTCCATGGCTATCTATTTAAATCCGATATTCTAACAACCCAGAACAACAGGTAAGCAGAATCCCCATCGGGAACTCAGTAGGCGCATTTAAACCTTGGCCGAATGGAGCCGGGAGTATAGACCCGAGCTATCTACTCAAGTATCATCACGCTGTTCCCATGCGTCAAGACAAGCCATGGCCGGCCACCTACCCTGTACCAAGCCAAACACACAAAGGTCCAATACAGTAGTGCAGCGCAATCCCTCTTCAAGAGGCCAAAAAAAAAAAAAAAATCAAGAACGCCTGCGGCCAGCAATGCAATACAACCATGTTTTCAACAGACCAGAAAAAACAAGAGCGCGTTCTGCAAAGCCGGTAACTGGGGGTCTCAAATCTGTTCGAAAAGGGCCGCCAACCAAAACCAAACATGTACCGCGTCTGCAGGGAAAGACTTGAAACGCTCCAAACTAGCAGCATGCGATCCACGGTGCGGAAACGAAAGGGTCCTCTCTATAGTATGTAAGTAAGCTGGTTGAAAATCTGAATGTTGCGTGTTGGGAAATTGGTAGGTAGATGTACAACTTGCGCGCATACCTTACATTACATTACATATATGTTATGTTATGATCGCTCTGTTTTTTTTTTGGGGGGGGGGGGGGGGGGGGGGGGGGGTGCAATAAAATGAAAAAAAACACACACAAAACAAAAAATTAATTTCTTTGGTGAAAAAAAAATCAAAAAGA
>NW_025953608.1:247405-271607 GCF_022495145.1 Xylaria bambusicola | reverse complement strand
CCGCCCTCCCCCCCCCCCCCCCCCCCCCCCCCCACACCCCCCCCCCCCCCCCCCCCCCCCCCCCCCCCCCCCCCCCCCCCCCCCCCCCCCCCACCCTGCCAGCAATTGAATACTAACACAGCCTGCGCAATAACGTCTTGGCATAGGGGTCTCAACCGACTAACTGACTAACTGACTAACTGACTGAGCCGCATTCGCTTTTCTGCTTCTAAACACACCATTCTTTCCTGTACCAATACGTTTTTGAAACCTCCCCCAAAAAACAAGGGGTTATTTCAAAAAGGGAAATACGACAGAAAAGACAGAAGATCAGAGAGGGGAGAACAATACGAGATAGAATAGGATAGGATAGAATAGGATAGGAACTCGTTGATGCTATAAATAAAAAAAAAGTGCACAACCCCGCAAATCTCATGTATGTAAGTAGGAAAAAACTGTCTCAAAACGCGTCGATCCCACGATGTGAGTAAGTATAGTAGAATCTTCCCTGACACACCTACCCACCCTCTTCCCGCTCAGAAAGACGGCGACTAAAAAAAGAGTTTGTTCACAAGGAAGGCCTGTCCTGCCTGTCTATCTATCTGTCTATATCCCATCCCATCCTAGAAATAGCACCAGAGCAACAAAATAGTACATACATACCTACATCTAGGGGACAAAAGCGCGGGGTAGTTAGTCAGTCAGTCTGCCTACCTAGTTAGAAAAGTCAAAAAGTCCGTGTGTCTTGTTTATCTGAGGGCGCGCGGCGCAGCAGAGCAAGCAAGCAAGCCAGGTCAGGCCAGGCCAGGCAAGGGGCCCTTGAAGCAAGATGCCAGTCATCGTGCATATGTGGCTCGTCTCCTCCAATAGGGGTTCCGAATGGACGAACTAGGTAGGTAGCTGGCTGTCTCTGTCTGGTTTGGCTGCTTGCTTGCTTGCTTGCTACTCACTGAAAATACCTGACTGACTAGATATACCCAGACCATTTTCCCTACCAGATTGGCTTTATCTGCCCCAGATGCGACCTAACTTACATGTACGGTAATATATGTGTTATTCGTATCCTGAGCTTCACGGATCGGGGTTTACACAGCCGAACAGCAAGAAGGTTTCGCCCGACCGTGTTCCGTTTCTGGAGAAAGAAAACCCCCTGGGCAAAAAAACAGAGGAAAAAAAGCCAAGCTAAGACCGGGGTGTGAGTGAGACGGGTGTGGGTTTGCCGCAAGTTCCATGTTTTGCACCACTTAGGTATTTACTCGAACTCGCTCGCTCGCTTGCTCGTTCAGTGTTTTTTTTCGCTGCCAAAAAAGCAAAAGGGTAGGTAAGTAAGTACTTAGTAACTAACGAAGGTATGTAAGAGGTAGGTAGGTAACAGAATACAGCCGAGAAGAAAAGAAGAAAGAGTTTGATGGGTCGGTCGCACGGTGGCTTCGTCGCATCCTAGATGGGACCCCTTCACGGACGGAACAATCGTTGTCTGTCTGTCTGTCTTTGGCCATTGTTGTTGTTATGGTCAAGTTACTTATGTACTTACTTACTTGCTTGGTTGGTTGCTTACCTACTGTTAGGGACTTCTGCTTTTACGTACGCCACATCTGCATCGACCAAGTAAGATTTCCCCATGGTGAGTGAGTCTACACAGTATCGGTTGGCAGGCAGAACATCTGTCTGTCTGTCTGTCTGTCTGTCTGTGGAGTGGCTTGCAGAGGATATGACTCGTCAGAAAAAATCTCCTAGGGGAGACGGAGAGGAAGAAAGAGTCCTACTGGGGTTGGTTTGCACGGTGCTTGCTTTGTGTACCTTCTGGCCTGTTTCGGCAGCCGTTGAGGGTTAGTCAGTCAAGTCAGCGTGGGAGTGCAGAGTCGCAATGCAGAGCCTTCTTCTCCTTCGGTGGGAATTGTAGCATTGGCTAATGCTCGGTTCATCCCGAGGTAGTTCTCGAGAACGCCCAAGCGCCTCGTCTCGTCTCGTCTTGTCTTGTCTTGTCTTGTCTTGTCTCTTCTCCCCTCCTCATACACCCCCCCACGTACGGTAATCAGCTAGACGGTAGGTGCATTACAGCCTGTACACAAGAACCAACTTTGGTAAAATATGCCTTTCTCTCTTTCGGATTCTTTCGCAATCATCTCTGCCGATCTGAGCGGGACCCCATAACGGCAAGGGAAAATTTGGTTGGGCTATATTGTCGAATCTGGACCGAATGCTGGCGGCGGCGGACGAATCACAATCGGCCCTGTCAGCCGTCTGGCGCGCGGATAAGTTAGGCGAGAGAGGGGGTGGGAAGAAAGTTGAGTAAGATATGCGTAAAAGCAAAACAACAATAATAAACAGAAGACCCATGCTCCCAAAAGATGCAGTTTATCCCTGCAAAATAGTCTCCAAATCCCACTTTGTTGCGCGCTCGATACTTCCTGACACGGTAAAGGGTGTCCGTCCCACCTTTCGGTATCATGAAAAAAGAAGGGGAGGGGGGTTTTTCCCGCGCGATGTTCTGTCTCCGACTCACGTCTACTCCTGTCCGATCTCGAGGCGGATTGGCCAGGTTAGCGGCTGGGGAAGCTGGGGGGGGGGGTGTGGCCGTCCAGTCAGTGAAGAGTCCAGTCCTGCACGATAAGGGGAGTCAAGTGGCCCAACGGCCTGTTAAAGTAGAAGGCCAAAGCCGCTTGTGGCATTATCCGTTTCGGGTGCTGAGTTCATGAAGCAAGAACACGTTGTAGCTGTTGGAACTTTGAAACGACACCTCAATCTTTCGTTGCAGCTTGGCCGACCTATAATACGCGCTATATAGATGGGCAAGAGCTGACAACAGGTCGAGGGTTCTCACTCGCGTGGGCACGTCCACGCTGGCCAATCATGGCATACTCCTTCACCGGGGGATGGCAGCCCTACTTGGGGTCACGTCATCCTCGGCCGGCCCTGTATGAGGTTGGAGTGCGTTCAGACTGCTAGGGTGCTTTTTTTCTAGGGTCTGAATTGGAGCTCTGTTTGCCAAGAGGAGATCTTCCACCATCCAGGATCACAAACGTTGTGGGTAGATCTTTGACAAATCATAAAAAAGCCCGACGGCCTTGACGCACAAATAGCCAATCAAAGTCTTCCCTCAACTTGATCTCACCCCCGGGGAAGAAGGGAGGTTCGTCGCGTCTCTTCTTACCTCACCTACTGTAGCAAGATAGTAAAGCCTGCGTAATATATTCAGTCACGAAGAATGCTGTAATTATCCATGGTGGTAGTTGTAGCTGTGCGAAATCGTCGACCAATGTTAGAGTCCTGTCTATCTGTGTAGAATACAACTGGTTTCTCTCATTCGTGGTGGAATGGTTCGCGCGTCTTTGACCGTCCCCGGATTTCGGTATATATACTCCAAGCCCTCCCTATTTTGAGATATCTATGCTAGAGTACATGCAATGCTAGACCGGCACCAATGCTACCGTTGAACCTAAGTTGAACCCAAACGCCGTGTCCCCCTGATTTCCCCTTGTGCTTCAACCCGTAATGCTTTTGAAGGTAATCGGATACATGCTCCTATGCAAAATGTAATACAGCGTCCTAGTCGCCGAGAAGAAGCGAAATTTTTGATAGTACATAGACTTCCACTGATAGTCGAGCGCCCAGCACTGCCATATCAGAATGGACAATTTCCATTGCTGCCAGAGTCTTCCCAAAATGATTATGCACTATGCACGACAACTGAGTCAAAGTAGTTTCCTCCTATTCCATAGGATAATTATCTTGCTGCTGTTAATCGCACTGGAAATACCCATGTTTAATCAGTTGTGCGCTCGCGAGGCGCCGAAGATGGTGGCGGCGGCGGCGGTGGAGGCGGTTGAGCTCCACGCCCTCTTTCCTCGGAGGTTGCCCGTGGGCGCTGTTCACCCTCGGAGGGTTGCCCTGAGGGCCGCACATCTGATGAATATCGAGAAGGTTGATCTGATAACATGGACGAGACTGAGTGACTACTCCGTGGCTGTTGATATGACTCGGCGAAGGTAGTTTCTCTAGTCGTACCTACTACTGGAGTTCCAACACCAGGAGAGAAGCCTCCATGTGGACCATAGGGCTCACCACGATTGCGAGCCGTTGATAAATATGCCGAAATATCACTTCTCTGACGTGAATGGCCTCTTCTACGGCCCGGCGGCGGATTCGATAATACAGATGTGTTGGTTTGTTGTGCGAAAGTCGGAGATCTAGATCGGCGCTGGTTCGGCGGGGGAGCGGCATGCTGCGGTCCAGTTGCCTTTCTTTTCTTAGGGGAATCTGCTGAGTTTACCAAGAGCAGCATTAGCTAGATGACCATGGTCTGTACTTTCTTCCCGTTTTTGAGGTGAACGAACCGGACGCAGTCTGCTGGCTAGACCCCGCGCTAGATGCTGGTGGTTGCCAGTGATGGAAAGAGAGCGGTTGGGCTGGTGGTTCTTGCTGTGGTGCAGCGCCAGGCTGTTGCGATATATGAGAGGGACCACCAATTGGGTCGCCCGTACTCAACCGTGGTAGTGCTGAGCTCCCCAAGGCCCCTAACGGGCGAGCACCTCCTGCGCTACCGAGACCACCGATCGTATGCGCCCTGGATCTTCCTGGTGAGCCCGGAGCTTGATAAAGGAAACCGGCTTGCGGCCCAACCGCAGAGCCAGGGGTCGGTGGAACGCCAGCAGACCCTGCGTAGCCGTACTGCTGGGAATCCCTTCTATGCTCCGGGGATATCGGCCCTTGAGGTGCTAAGATCTGAGCATGATGTAATTGCTGCGCCGGGGATAAAAATTGCTGCAAATATTCTACCGTAGCCTGAGGCATGCCGCCACTCATACCTGCGAAGATTATGGGCACCATCGGAGGTGGCACACCACGTTCAATCGATGTGCAAAGCATTTCGTGCTCGATTTTTCTCTGCTCCAGACGCAAACTCTCCTGACGTGTCTTTTCCTCTTCCTGCATCCTTTTTTCTTCTTCACTCTTCGCCAAGAGCCAATTCCTCATCGATTCCTCAGAACCTTGCCATTGGGGTGGCGGAGGCAACGGGCCGAAACTGTGAATATGCTGAGACGGAGCTGGAGGTCCTTGAGCCTGCATTACTGAACTAGGAGTTGGTGGATGAGGAAGGCCATGCGCTTGGGGAGGACCATGCGGTTGAGGGGGGCCATGTGGTGGAGGAGGACCATGGGTTGGCGGTGGTTGAGGTAATGTCATGGCCGCCGGCGGTGGCAGAGCACGGTGAGGTCCTGACATGACCTTGGTAGGAGGGCTTTGATGCTGTTGCTGAAGAGCCTTTTGCGAAATGTCCAGGTTGGTCAAGGGGGGCGAGGATCGAGGTGGTGTCGGTAAGTCATGGACTGGCCTGTAGCCGTAAGGAATGGGCTGGTTCATGGTGAGCATCATCTCGAAGAAACAGGAAGAAGACGCAAGCTAGGAGGTTGGACGGGACGACATTCTGCTATTTTCCGGGAGCAGGGACGAGCAAAGATAGAGAAATACAGAGCACGTGGGGGGAGAGCAGTGATAACAACCTTTGCATAAGAAAGCTGGAGAGGACGGCCAGCTTAGTAGTGGGAAGGAAGCAGTCGGGGGCTTATGATATAGTTGGGTCACTAAGACCAGCCTCATCTGGAGATCGGTGCCACACGCATGGGCACAAGTGAACTAATTTAAGGGAAGCATTAGCTGATGGACGATGCCGGCGATGGAGATCGTTGGGGTGGTATCTGGGCTTTCCAAGGTGGATAGGCGCTGGCGCGGCAGCGTGGTCGAGAACCCGCCCGTCCATGCCAGGATATGGAATAGCTACGTAAGGTAAAGGTAGGCAGGTAAAGAGAGGGAGGGAGGGGGGGGGGCTGAAGAGATTAGGTAGGCAGATAGGTAGACAGACAGACAGACAGACAGACAAGGAAGCGAGAGTGGGTTGCTGAGAGAGAGCTAGTGGTAGCACGGGTAGCACGATGTAGGATGGAGGTAGGATGTAGTAGTCCAGGTAGGTCGTATGTAGGTGCGCAACGGGAGAGGCAAGTCAGATAGGTAGACAATGCTGCCCTTCCCGCAACGGAGCAGTACCTAGTCCTGCTACTAGGTAGGTACTACTTGGTATGCATGTACTGGATGTACTGAATGTAGTAATAGAGTAATCATGTACTTGGATAGGTAGGTAGGTAGGTAGTGTAGTGTAGGTAGTAGATCTTGGAAGAGAAAATGGCACGGCAAATGGACCTCTGGCTGGGTGTAGATCCTGTCACTTGCAGCCGATTTAGGCAATGCCCAATATGGAAAGTAGGTAGGGGGGGAAAAAACGTTCTCGAATGGAGATGTGGAGTCGCGAATGGCTAGCCTTTTGATTGGAAGCAGTGCAGCCGACGGACAAGCTGGCACCAGAGCCGCAGATGATCAGATCAGTTAAGATGACCAAGAGGGAAATGTGCGACGGGCCCTTGGTAGTAAGAGTGCGGTGAGACATGCAGCAAATGTGTGCGGGTATCTCTTGACTGAGATGGGTGGAGGGATGGATGGAGGATGGATGGGGTGCTGAACGTACGTCCGAATACAGAGGGCGAGAGAAGAGATACCTACCTACCTAGCCGGTCTCTGCCACGACAGTCATTGGGAAGAGAGTCAAAGCACCGAGTTGCCAGTCAGAGTCTGTGAAGGCATAACGGGGGAGAAGGAAGAAAAAAAAACAAATAACACAAGAGAAGACACGGGCGGAAATGGGCCGGCATCTGACGTGTAGGCCAGAATATCATGTACACTAAGAGACTGTCATACTGTACGAAGTATGGCAGAATGTCCGAGGCCAGACGAGAGAGGGCCACGAGCTGTGGCTTGACAGCACTAGGGAGAATAAAGATGAGATGCTGTACCTACCTCCCTACCACTCAGCGTGGAGGCCCGTACCCAGCAAGTACGTACATGTACGTATCTGCTGTAACTCGTAGGCACATGTTTCGAAAGGCAAGACGTGCCGGATGAGGGGACAGGGTATGTACGGTAGTCAATCAAGGTGGTGTGTGTGTATAGTGAAATGGGTTGGTGGTGGTGGAGGACGACGAGGACGAGGAGGAGGGGAATCTGCTCTCGCCCACCCCGTCCACCCCCCCCTGCCATGACAAGGCTGGAAGTGGTTAACCCGTCGAGGACTAGGTGAGGTTGATCTAACAAGCAATCATCCCTGGCGGGTTCCCATGCTGTTGTTGATGTTGCTGGCCAGGGGTCCGGGGTTGACGGGACACGACCGGGGTGTGTGGGTGGCCCGACTCTGTCTGGGTTGGCGTGTCTGAGGTCAGTCTTAGTAGGTATCTATCGTTCCTCTGGCCCCGTGGGTCCCCTTTTTTTTTCTCAGAGGCTAGCTGCCCCGTCGCCTAGGTAGGTATTCTCGGCGGCGAAATTGTGCACACTGCAAGCTCCGCAGTCAGAGGAGATATGTAAGTAAGTACTTAGAGGCGCGAGCTGACTCGACTGGGGATAGGTACAGGGCCGATCCCTCGCAGCAAAGAGCGAAAGATATATTGAAGGACTGACACTGGTGTGTTGCAAGCACAAGGGGCGAGTCAAACTGGACTGACTACATGTACTTACTTACATGTCGAGAGCGGGGGTGAGGATCGAGAGGGCGTGAGACTACGTGTAACTACTCAGAGGTAGGTAAGTACTGTCGAGGCGGCTCCTTTTAGCGCCGCTGGGTCCTAACTAACTAGTAGGTAGCTAGGCAGCTCTTTGAAGCTTCCTTGAAGGTAAGTCAAATACATCCGTCAGTCATAATACCTAGTCAAGGCCTCCAGAGGCTCGTGTGTGTGGATGAAGACAGGGTCACTACCGTGTAGTTCTTGGGTGTTGGAAAGAAAACTTGCTCCGCTGCGGGATACAAGGGCCCGAGCTGAGGGGATATTGTAGGAAGGACTGGGGGCTGGGATTTGTGCGATAGAAGTGCATGATAAAGAATCATGATGGCCTGGGGCTCCTTGGCTCTTTTTTTTTTTTTTTTTTTTTCCCTTGTAATGCTGGTTTTCTACTTATGAAACAACATTTAAACGGTCTCGGGAACAACCAGTCTATCGATATAGAGAGCATTGAGACAATACCTGGACTTTTGTTGTTGTTCAAGTTCGAATGGTTGCAGCCTATGAATTTGCGTACCGTCGTTGTTAATAGCTACTGGCCAAGTTTTCGAGACACGGAAATCCGTCGCTAAACACGACGAGACAAGACGGCAATGTCTCATGCATGCTGCTGGTTGGAGAAGCGTCGTATGGTAGAAGTAGAAGCTGGGCTTGACGCGAGGTCTGGAGTAGGTAGTATACAGTACCTAGTCTAGGTAAGTAAGTATGGCAGAGAGCATCTAGAACGAGAACGCTCGCGCAAGCGGCCTTAGCTGACCAGGCAAGGACTTGCTTAGGGACTTGCTTGGGAGAGGTGGTGATGCGGGCGAGGTGGCTGAGTCATGAGAGGATACGGTACCCTCGCTACCTACTTAAGTAGCCGGTACCTACAGTAGGCACCGAGTCCGTACCTAGGCTAATTACCACATTCTCACAGTATTAATCAAACCGTGCTGAAACTACCAACTCCCGCTGGCTGACGTGTTGTGTAATAGGTAATTAAGGTATAGATACATACCAATTCTGTACCTAGGCATACTTTGCTACAGCTATTGGCCATCTCGTGTGGCTGTGGCCAGGTGAGTAAGGTAGGTAGTTGTAGACATAGGCAAGTACCTACTTAGGCATATGATTTCTTTGTTGTGAAGACATTGAGGTGATATAATATCTCTGTACTATCGGTAGGTGTAGACCATGTACCATATATACTTATTGTGAAAGGAAAGAAACAAAAGCTACTAGAACACCCCGAATCTTCCTGCGCTGTCGTCAATGCTGCTACATACTAGGCCACGATATCCATATGTTACTACAGTACAGTACCTATGTTACTACTATGATGTGGTACAGGGCGCTTGCTCGGTAACCGTTGAATTTTGCTCTTTTGCTACCCCGCCAGCTAGCTGTTGGGTGCGAGGTGGAGCTCCTCTCTTCTCACTTGTAGTAGGTATTTTTTTGCCGTGACGAATGGGATGTGGCTGGAGGTAGTTGAAAGTATTATTGGTTGCTTAAATCCAATATCTTCCTACATACTACCTACTCCATGAGATCGGATCTATGAGATCTGCCTTATGGATACTAGGCGTGATATGGAAGGTACTGTGTAAGTAAGTATGTACGTAGGTACAGCAGGCTAGATATCTACACATGGAGGATGCTTGTTCGTCTAATCGCACCATGAGCTTATCTACCTAAGTAATTGCTGTAGGTAAGATACAGTAGTGTGCCAGTGCGCCGTGATGACATGTCGAGCGAGAAGACTTGACAGATGTCGAGAGGGTAGCGTAGGAGTAGCAATTTCTTGGTGTAGTGAGTGAGTGAGTGGTCGAGTGGTCGGTCGGTCGGTCGGATAGATCTATCGGTAGGTACAGTTGGTAAGTAGTGTTGTAGTGTCGAGGAGGCGATACTACCAAGCAGGCAACATCGCCCTCGCCTCGTGACAGCTCGTCCAGTCAGTCCGTCCGTCGCATTGCATTGACCAACCGTGTGTGCACCGGGCTCTTGGTTTGAGAGGAGGCTCGGGACCGATATGGTACTTGGACATCTCCTGTCATGTATCTACTGTAGGTACGATGATCACGTCTGTAGGTCTGTCTTCCTCATTATTACCAGGCGACAGGCTTGCCGGCCTCCACCACGCTGCCGGTTCTTGCGTGGTCGATGGCAATGGATGATTGATCTTGTGCACAACACAACACACAACGCACAACGCACAACGCACAACGCACAGCGCGTGTGCGACTGGTCGGATCCGGATTAGGCAAGTCGGCCCCTGTCAGGTTCGGTCGTTTCGACTAGACCCCCCAGCCAAGAACCATGTGGGAAGGCCGGGTTGTTAAAATTGGCGTTTCGAATCAAGGACCACGGCAGGTCTACTTACACTACCTACCTATCAACCACCGACCACATCACATCACTTGCAGCAGCTTGCTATTACCGTCATCTCACGCACAACGTACCTACTGACACTTGTGATTACATGTCGTTCTGTTTGCTGTTGCAACGTGAGGCACCGCGTTGTTGTTGTTGGCCATTACCACGAGTGTTCTTGTAGTTACTTAAGGCACCTCTGAACAAGCGGGGCTTTCCCAATAATCCTTGATTTGCCCAGGTCACACTCAGCCACAGACATCCTGTAGCTCCCCGGAAAGGCTAGCTAGGTGGTGCGTCAAATATATGTACTATGTAATGTAATGTAACGAGACAGTCTCCCAAAGCGGGCATGCTGGGTTCATTATATTTACCTTTGTTGAGAACTCCGATAAGACATGAGATTTAATGTTTTCGCTACCTAAGTACTGTAAGCTATGATGGACAAGTGGATCAAAGCTGCATGGAGGTAGGTGGTGTTACTTACTTGGCCGAGTTCCTTGTGAGTAACATAATGGGGCAGAGATGTATAGTAGGTATTATGTTACAGCGATATCAATTCTTCTAGCATTTTCATAACACGGGGGAAGTGGTAACATGGTAGCCACCGAATACGCATATTCTGAACCACTAGCCGTCACCTCATTCCCTATTTGTGAATCTAGCTAATGTATGAAGGCAACTAAGCAGTGGTCTCTACTGAGACTGGCTTCCTTTTTTGGCCCAGCAGATATCGCTATTGTGAATCTAATTTGCAGTAACATTCGGCGATTCAAAGTGAACCTGGGTGGGCTGACTATTGGATGCGACTCTGAATGTCCACCTTGTGATGATATTTTCCAATATGAGAAGTATACGTTTGGTTTAGTATGCTACTACTGTATAGCAGCCTAGCGAATTCTACGCAATCCTACGTACGTACCTATGCAGCAGGACCCATACCGAATGGTTCCGTATCTTGGAGAGTTCTGTTTAGTGTTCAATTGACTACTCAATGACTGCTCAAGAACCATGTCCATAGAATTGTTACAAACAGACTCTGATCTGGTATCTCCGGGTATATATAGATGATCTGTCGGGAAAGATACACTGGATTTTTGTCTGCAGAGGCCTGTCATTGGTGGGTTGATGCCCAGGACACGAGAGAAACACGCGCGCATAGAGGTGCATGAATATCACGTATGCTATTACATTTGTCTCCAACGATACGGTAAGTATTCGGTTCATGGCAATCGATGTATGGTAAGATTGGTTCCTTTTTGCTGCGTACTTGACGCGCGACCCAGGCAGATGACGGAACGAGCACAAAATAGTGAAGGTTGACTACTATAGCTCCCTAGGCCAATCTGCGAGAATATCTCGAGGATGTCTGGTGTCTTCTATCTCTGTATCAGACGGCTTCGACCTAGGCAGCCGGGCCGGGTAGTGCGGCGTGGATCTCTGGACGAGCGGGCTTGGCTGGCATTTTATACCAGCGGCATGACGCTGTGGGTCGCTCGGCGATACAGACGTTTTCATAACGACTACAGACGCACAGCAGCTGAGGAGTGTTACACGGTAAAACCCAAAAGGAACAGATGGGCCGTTCAGCGTGCTCGTCGGCCAACCTACGCTAGGTACTCGGTACTGTAGTTGATGATAGACGATCTCCTGCATGTAACGGTTCGGGCATACTATACGCGCGCTAGTTGGCGGCGAAGTGTACATAAGTAAGTATACAAGTACACGTCTCAACTGTAAGTAAGTAAGTAAGCTTCGTCTCTACCTGCCTGTCAGTGTACAGAGTACATAAGTAGGTCTTCCCTTTCGTGTAGCTTGAGAGAGGGGTTGGATAAAGATGCATATCCTGTGGTGCACATGGGCTGAATACGAAGCGGAGTGCGGCGGTCACAGGTGATAGCTATCCAGATTCTATACGTTCGCTCGCAGAGATGGAGAGGTGTATGCATAAGCAATGACGTAAGGGATGGCGACCTACTGCCTACCGAGCTACCTACGATGTATTAGTAGACACTTGCTTGGACGCATTCTTTATAAGGAATGACTGTATATCACGAACTGATACCGACGGATGGATGAAGGAAGAACGGCTTGCATACGAAGTATAGTAGATACCTACCTAGTGCCTACTTACTGACAGTCAGCCACAGCCACAGGACGAGAAGGGCATAGACTCTGTGTTACTCAAGGCGGTGAAAGATAAGGCTCTCGATCTTGACCTCGGCCTGTCTATCGCATGTACTGTAAGTGCCTAAGGTACTGTATGCAGCTAAACAGGCAAGTTATGTAGGTATATCGGCACTGCAGGACAGATGCAGGACGGTAGCAGTCATGCCCAGAATACCTAAAAAAGAGACGATGAAACTTAACATCGCTTGCTTATGTCAAGCTTACACTGTCTGTCTTGTCTATCTGTATGTACATATACATGTCAGAGAGTGCCACCCAAGCCACACGGGGCTCGTGATCTTCACCCATACCTAGTGGCCAGTTGGAGATGGAGCCAGCACCCTATTAACATGCTTGACTTGATTTCCCACTATTTGAATGCAACTCAATCTTCTCAGCCGTCCTGCGAGATCGGTCTTTGCTACCTATCTATTTACCTAGGTAGGATTATATATAGGTAATACCTACAGATAACCAATAGTAGGTAAGAATGTGTAGTACTGTGCTGTAGCAGCATCTCCAGTAACAGACAAACAGACAGACAGATAGACAGACAGACTACGAGGTACCATGGTATCACTCGGTACCACTCGAGGCTTACTTACATACCTACTTGGTACTACTTACTTACATACATGTAGGTATACCCTCATCTGAACACCAGACATTGTGTTCGACTTGGCGCTTTCGGCCCATGCAAACTTTTGCTTCTGACTATGACCATGCCAACAAACGCCACGTATGGATACAGTATGCTGTACTGCTATATTACGGTACTTAGGTGCGCTATTAGGTGGCTCGGGTGGCACGCTCAACGGGCTAGGCAGTGGCCCTAGCGCTCTCAGCCGTGGGCTACTTGCCCGATTCAGCCGATTCTGAAACGACGCCAACATAGCATTCGTCCAGTTCCGTCATCCCCTTTCTCGACCCTGTCTTCGACCCTGTCCACAGGTAATGTACCGTACGTAGGTAATGTACGTGAAACGCAAAATCACAACAACAACAACACCACCACCAAAAGCCGTCGTCCTCGCACAATTTTACCCAACCCTGCTCTGCTGCATTCTGGTAATCGGTAATGAGTGCCTTTTAGTCTGCCCTGCCTCCTTGCTTCCCTGCTTCCCTGCCTCAAATCGAAAGAGTTTACGCGCTTGTGGGATCATGCCTGTTCCGCTACCGTCCGACGTCTTGTCTGCCTTTCTATCCGCTTTCGAATGCCCGCCCGGCCACCTTCGTTCGTGTATCATCGCTGTTCAAAGGACACAGGCTACGATACCTACTACGAAGTACTATTCCGCAGTACTGACCTCCCAAGTACCGACTTCGCAACATGGGACCGATGAGCCACAAGTCTAGACAACCGTTAACAAACGCTAAGCTCTCTTCCATGTGTCTTTTCACGCTTCACTAGCTAGCCCAGCGATGGCTGAAAAGTGCCGCCGTGCCATCATCGGACCGGGTGACACCGACGAATCGTGGGCTGTGCTTACTTAGTACATGCCAGCCAATGCCCCCAGGTAAAGTAAGTAGTGCGATCGCATCTGGGATGTACCAGTGTCCGTTTTGAGGATAGACGGACATAAAAGTACATGTGCGGAAGACAGCACATAAGCCACAGGCCGGCAATCCTTGCCTTGTCGCAATGACAACACTCCTGTACATGTATTAGCTGGTCTTGGCTGGTATTACATGTACACAGCAGGCAGGCCAGGACACACGCGCTGAGGTATCACGACCGACTACACTACTAGCCTGGCGTCATGGCTCAACTCCACCAGGCTGTTGTTGGTTTGGAGCGCCGTTAGACTTATGAGGAAGGACAAGCTAACAAATCGTGCTAACACTGTAATGTACTAACCACGTTGCATCCCGTCAGCCACCAGCCCGACCCAACAATCTAACCATCGAGGAATAGGATCGGTAACCTGGCAGACGATTACCTCCTAGTGCATGTTCCTGTTCTAGGTCCACTGCTGTTTGCCACAGTTTAGACCTGATTATCGTCTCGGAACCCATCTCTGGAGCTTTCAGCTATGTGGCCTAGAAAAAAAAAAACGAAAGAAAAAAAAAGCACGGGATTCTACCTGTGCGTAAGTATGGATAAAGGCTGATTCACTACTGAGCTCATTCTAATAACCAATCGTCTTGCCTTAAAATTTTTGTAATGCTCTCAGACTACTTAGATTTTCAACTGACTATTGTTGACTAGAGACAGGTATTCATCCATAGGTAAAACAGACTGGCTGTCAAGCAAGAGTATAGCTGCTCAACTATATCATACATGTTCATACACTACAGACGTGGTGATCCGTCGGCGCTACCGTATAATTCCTGGCGCTCATCTGATCTCATTCACCGGGAAGTACCGTAATCTCTGCATTCTCCTGATCGCGTTCTTACATCGCAACCTTCTCTGTGCGACTTGAGGAGCTTCACGCGACGATTTGAACTCTTGGCAAATGCAGGTTCTCGCTAAGATAGGATGCTTTATTTCCGATCACTTGCTTCTTTCAGAACGGCATGTTTCGACCTGGGCTCTACGCGTATACAATGCACAATTGTCATGTAGAACGAACCAGGTGGCGTTGTATATCCAGTAAGTAGCGTACTTTAAGTATTATACTGAGTGCTGGACTGATCGTATGGTCCTGTGCTAGTTACCCATAACATACTACCATGTTACACGGCCGCGACCTAGGCCTTCGTCCTGGTCCACGCACGGGGACCGAGGCATAGTCCAAATTTCATGTCTTCACTGGGAGCAGATACGTACATGTGACGGAAGGAAGATTGACAGTCCTTGCGCAATTACCGTACAGTAGCATGTTGATGTGGAACGCCGATCAAGTGAAACTTGCGCTCATTTCTAGCTGACTAGCTGACTGGCCGACTGGCCAATACTAAGCGCGTTTACAGGATCCCGCAGCCTGTTTATTGTGTGCGATCCCATACAGCAATAAGCCTTGCATGAAATCCTGGTTGCCCATAATCTAACTGGTAGTCGCTAGCTTGACCGATTGTCTGTGGCTGAAATTCCATCAGGTTCTCGACTAGGTTAACCCGCTATGGATGGCCACGGAGAATTCGTCGATCGTCCCACATGGTTGGGCCGCGGGGCTTCAAAGTGAGCCAGCCAACAGTTCGCCAGATGCACAACGGTAATATCGGCCGAACCAACAATTACCTCGGGATGGCTGACGGCTGGTGGCTGCGACGGAGCACGGATATCTACACGCAATCACGTGCTCGTGATCGACCGACAAGCATCGCTTCATAGGCAAAAAAGTTGATGCATACGAATACTCGGTATGCTCGTGTGAGGCTACCAATGTCCAATAACCATCAGCCTGCCGACTTTTCCATGACGACACGGATGTCTTCTTGATCGTCTACGACAACAGTGACTGCACTACGTTTAGATTTCTGGTCCGCGCGTATACCTATTGCAGTATATGCTGGCGGTCCCTTAAACGCTACTGCATGTTGGATCATGCATAAGCTGAAAGCATTTGGCCTAGGTGGGCTAGAACGCGTCAAGAACCGTGGTCCAAATCGTTCGATATTCCACAATACAATGAGGCTCAATCCTTGGCCGTCTGGCTCCCCAGGCGTCATCTACAGCTAGTACCTGCGTCCTTTTCTTTTTCCGGTGTTAGCGCCAGGACGGCGTCTTTTTCAACCCGGGAACTATCAAGGTCGTTGAAAAGATCAGATGCCTTGTCGGTAACGCTAAACAACAAGATTCTTCCTTTCATAACAACTTTGTTTCGTCTTTTAGTGCGCTAGCAAGACCCACACATCAATCGAGAAGGCCCAGATGCCGGCGAACTATCCACCACGCTGAACATTATTTTTGGCCAATTCCGCAAAATCTATTTATCTACACCAAGAGGGGTTAGCGGTCTACTACATTGCGTACGTCATGTTATGTGACGGCACGACACACTGCGCTCTCGATACCTGGTGCTACATTTCCCATCTAGCTCTTAGCAATGCTGACTACCTAACTCGGAGATATACAGTCTACTACACAGGATGAAGCTTGGCGGTTCTGGAGAGTCACAATCATCGTAGACAATCAAAGAATTCTTCACGGTGCCCCCCACCAAAAACGAATTTAGCTCCGCATCTCCCTAAGCGCGACTTGTGGATGCATTGGACGTTAGTTAGCTTGAAGAGAATATCTTCGACTAACAGTGAACTTTCAATGGCCGTTGATAGCCGAGGGACATTTACAGCATCAGTTGAGCGTGGTTTGACTTTCTTCAGCTTCCCCATACTTGGTACACCATGGGTAACACTACTGAGTACCGTGTCCCTTATTTTTTGCGGATTCAGTGTTGTGCGTCCCTGCCAGTTATAGCTAATATGATGCCACTTATAGCCAAGGATTCGGCCAACACTATCCATGCAGAAGATCTTATATTCAATGGGTAGGTCAATTAATTCCCTCTCGCTTGTGATGACCTGCAGAACGTTGGGCGTTGGTGTGGATCTGGCAGGGTGCACACACAACACGCTACGAAGTACACTACGAAGCACATGTGTGATGAACGGCTCTCACGAGCCGCGGACCTAGTGTACAGTAGGTACAACTTGGCTTTTGATACTAATATAGGGTACACTAGTATAACACACTACTACATGTACACGTGTAGTAACGGCGACGACGTGCAAGCCTGGGAATGAAAACTGTGTCACTCTTACAATCTCTATACCAAGTATGTCCATAGCGCTGCGCATACGTTATCCTTTCGTAAGAGTGTTGAGCACCGCTAGACTTGTTCGATGCAATGGGCAATTTGGTTCTTAGTCACGATGCTGCTTACGACATGGATGACCTACCTACATACCTCTGGGCCCAGACTAATGCATCCTTCAAGTATAAGACGGGGCAGGAGGGCGGTTCCAGAGAACTATCCCGACCAAAAAGAGAAAGAGTTCGCGCGGCCAGCTCACCCATTACTTAGTATGTCAGTGAAATCATATCATCATGACCTTTTGGCTTGCTTTGTCCAGGGATCCAGGATCATGACCACCACACTCCGCCGGCTATAAGTAGGAGTATTAAGTATCATTGCATTCCCTCTCTCAAAGAGGAAAAATGCAGCAAAGCAACTAGCTAGCCCGTCCAAACAGGACAAATCAATCCGGCCTATTCCTATTGTGTTTTCTCCGCGATCTGCTGAATATATTATGTGTTACTAACCTCGGTGTTATACAATTTGGCCGAGAACTCACACGCAAAGTTACGGAATCTAAAATAAACCACCTCGCTAGACGTGAAGATCGTTTAAATCTCGATCTCGTCCCGCGGAAGGAGGTGGATAGAATGCCGCAGCACGGAAAATCAGCAAATAACTGCAGGTAATTTGCTTAAGTAGATAGATAAGATACCTTGTCTAGTGTATGACCAGTATTATGTGCGCTCCGCTCCGCTCTCATCATCAAGATTACCATACTAAGTAATCGGATCGTGAAATAAAAAAAAAGATTGCAGTTGTAGATTACAGTACACTACTACATACGTGCCGTGCATGTCCCTGCTTCTTCACTCTATCGTAAGAATGACCTACATTACATTACATATACACACGAACCGAACTTCTTCAATACCGAAGCCGGGGAGGAGGAAGGAGAAGGGGGAAGAAGGGGGGGAAGAAGAAACGGCCCTTTCTCGGGCCCTGGTCCCTGCCCTGCCTTTTGGTCTAGAGTCATTCATTCAATCAGTCAGCTTACCACTCACTCACCTTTTCACTGAAGTAGGTACCGTAGTTGTTCACTACCTAGGTAGTTATTCCATGGCAAAAAAAGAATTGGTAAACGCGGGCAGGGGAGGGAAATAGGAGGTACCGTATCGTAACGAGGCCGGTCAACATGAAACAAAGTGGCGTTTTCCCCTTCTACGTACACATACGCAGGAGTAAGTACAACTTCCGAGAACGTGAATGAATGAATGAATGAGCTATACTATCTATATATATCTACATGTGAAATACCTATGAACTTGACTCCTACGCCACGCCACGCCACGATACCTAAGTATCCTGGGGATAGATCCCTACCTACCCACCTACCTACAACACAGATAGATGCGTGTCTATACGCACAACGGGTTTAATCCATTTTACCTAGCTAATTAGGTATCTATCTATCTACACTATACACATACCATGAGTACTTCCAGATACCGCAGACCACCGATCTAGATCATTTCAGATCAACCAGCTCGGTCTACCTCCTTTCGGTTTCCCATTCTTAAATTTGTAGGTCGGTCGGCCAGTCTACTGAAGCTCATGCCTACCGAGTAGTAGCTGATATTGTAATACAGGTAAGTAAACAAGCAAGACAAGTCCATGCACGTTGCATATAAACGTAGATCTCACTCAAGATACAGTGGCAATAGAGAGAAATAAAGAGACAGAGAGGATACAGGAATCAATGTCGAAAATCAGACTTGCTCTAACATGTACGACCCATCATCTACCGGAATATCATCGATCATCCTGTATACTCCGCGTAGGCAGTATAGACACTTATGCCTCCTAACCCCTTTTGCCCCCTTTTCCTCCCCTTTTACTTATTTACACCTACAGACAAATCAGACCAAATGAACCATGTAGTGTAGTGTAGAGTAGTATAGTAGAATGTAGTGAGTACAGTGTAATACAATATAACAAGCCCGGCATAATCAACTTCACATCAATGACCATGAACAAATATCCTATCTACTTATGTACTTATGTACTTATCTATCTATCTATCGACTTCACATCCTCAAAACACCCGCGAATCGCCCTAAAAGAACCCTTCTCTCTCTCTCTCTCTATATATATATAACATATCCATCTCTTAAAGCAAGAAAACACCAAATTCACAACAATCTCATCAGAAGTTCATAACACAACTACCAAGCAGCAGCAGTAGCAGCAGTAGTAATAATAGTAGTAAGAGGTGATGAAGGAGGAGCCATTATCGTATACTCGTATATCAACATGCTAATAGTCTATCTACCACAGCGTATTTACAACTCCCCTTTCCCATCCCCTATCCATTCCCGTTCCATTCCATTTTTCCTTTCCTTTCCTTTCGTATACTCCCAGTCCCAGCGAAACTTTATTTAGGAGAGCTTGATGCTCGCTATCCCGCTTGCTCGCAGCCCATGTTGCCGGGGGAAAAAAACTAGAAAAAATAGAAACACAGACGCTACGCCTATGTAGTTCCCCATCCACCCATCCATCAACCGAAGAGCCAATGCTAATGCTATATAAAAGTTTTGCAATAAGAAAGAAGAAGAATGATGGATGAAATTATACTTCGTATAGGACAGGAATGCGCTTCACCAAACCACGCCAATGCTGGCTGAAAATGCTTTGCTCTCTTATTCTAAAGCGGTTGCATGCATGCATGCATGATGCGCCAAGCGCTATAATGCAAAAGAAGGATTTGCTTTGACTGCTTGCTGTTTGCAGTCGATCGAATGATGGCACATAAAAACGTAAACAACAAAAGTGTCCGCAAACCCCCAGAAAGCAATGGGAAACCCCCACGATCGGTCTTCGCCTAAGTGAAACTGTGTGATTCGACGGTGGGATAGGATGGATTGCTGTTACAAGCTATTGGAGAGGAATATGAGGAAATTCCGGTCTTCGGAGTCCATTGCCTGATAGAAATCCAGACTTGCGCAGATTATTGAGAACGACCGAGTCCGAATGCCCTCGCCACTTTCAACAGCATCTGTCGAAATCGTGCTTCTTGGGTTCATCTTTCCTCTGAGGATGAGAAAGTCAATCAATGAAACCGCTGTTTCATTGTGAGCTTACGCCACGGGGCGAATGGCTAGATAACTCTGGCTGTTCCGAATTGACCAATTCTGAAAGTCTTGTTTGATAATAAGTACCTGTGAAGAATATAATTAAATCAACTCTTCCCAACCGGCGAAGCGCTCGGCGTTGGCGAACTGCTCGAACTAGTTTCCCCCGCCTTGTTCGAATCCAGTATTTGCGCAACAGTATACGTATCAAGCTTCCGCCTGAGCAAATCAACTTTAACTGGCTTAGCCAAGTAATCGTTCATCCCAGCAGCCAAACATTTCTCACGGTCGCCCTGGATAGCCGAGGCCGTCATTGCGATGACCAAAATGGTTCTGACATCTTCGTTAGGATCTTGGCGTAAGAGCTTCGTTGCTTCGTAACCGTCGAGAACAGGCATCTGAACATCCATGAGAACAATATGATATGGCTTTCCTTCTCGAGCTTTGCGTCGGAGCCCCTCCACAGCCTTTAGTCCATTCTCGTACGCATCCACGTGCGTGTAGCCAAGTCTCCGCACATACTGAATAGCTATTTTCTGGTTGATCTGATTGTCTTCAGCAATACAGATCCGCAGTTGTTCCTTGGGTATCATAGTTAAGTCTATATATGAGAATTCTGAGTCGTCCTTAATTATCTGCTGGATGCGGTTTCTGGGTTGTTCGGTCGTGGGTGGCAGCTGTATGTTTTGAACATCGCCAGCAGATACCTCTGGTTTTGCTTTCTCGAAGGTTACAGTAAACAAAACCGTGGTACCGGTGTTCTCCTGGCTTTCGAGTTTAATCTCTCCGTGCATCATTGTCTCGATTAATGATTTGCAGATGCTGAGCCCGAGACCACTACCACCATATTTTCGAGCAGTGCTGGCGTCGGCCTGACTGAATGGCTTGAAGAGTTTTGCGAGCTGTTTTGGCGGGATTCCAATGCCTGTATCTCGAACCCAGAAAGTCAGTTCAACCTTTTCCGGCCAGTCGTGTTCAACCTTAGCACCAATGGTGATAGATCCGTCTTCGGTAAACTTGAGACTGTTCCCAATAAGGTTCCCAAGGACCTGATGAAGACGTATGGGATCTCCGTATATGAGCATAGAAGGTAGGTCAATGTCTTGAACTATTTTGACATTCTTCTTTGATGTCTTCTCTCGATTGCTGTATGAGACTGCTCTAACCACTTCACGAACCATCTCTTCTGGATTGAATGCGATGATATATAGCTTCATCTTGTCGGCCTCCATCTTGGAAAAGTCAAGTATATCATTGATAACAGTAAGTAAAAGGTCAGCTGACACTCGAATGGACTCGGCCATCTCTAACTGTTCCTTGTTGAGATTACTGTCCCTCAAGAGTTCCGAGTTGCCGATAACGCCGTTCAATGGAGTACGTAGCTCATGGGACACGTTTGCAAGGAAGATATTTTTCGCTTTAGCGGCTTCCTCGGCAATTTTAACGTTGCGTTTAGCTTCATTTTCCGCATCTTTTGCTTTAGCTTCGGCAGCCCTGGCTTGCGCGAGTGCCCTCTTTTGCAGATCGATCATGGCGTCATTCTCCTTGAATGCCTTCTCAAGTTCTTTCATAGCGAGGGCATTAGAGTAACTGATCCCTATTTGGTTTACTAGTAATTGCAATACAGTGATTATTCTGTCAGTAAATGATCCCGACTCTCCCTCAAGGTAAAGTACACCGAGAAGCGGCTTTGAGCCATGGCATATGGGAATTGCAACGACGGCCTTGCTCATTGGGTTCCTTTGTAGCCAGGATTCTGCTACATTACCGAATCTCTCGTCGGTGAGGAGATCGGAGATGAAAACTACTTCACGAAAACGCGTGCAGTAGAGAATGACGTTCTCTGCAACTAATGATGTGCCGATAAGGGGAAGTCTGGGCACGTGGGCTGTTGCACCCTTTTCTGGGTCACCGCTAGAAGCGATACACCAATTGCTATCGGCCTTGTTATCCTCATCTGGGACGATGATCGCTGCTTGCGTGACAGATGCCCCACAGGTTTGCAGTATGACATCGCACATTGTCTTTAGTAAGACGTCGACTCGTAGGACAGAGGATATGACCTGTGACGAGACGAGAATAGCGTGTAGATCAATCATATCGAGCGCTGGAAGACCGACGCCCGGCTCTGTTTGTGTTGTTGATCCGCGCCATGCTGCCATTCTAGTCTCCTTCGTCTCTTCGATTGCGGGCTGTCCTGCTTGACGAACATCTTCACCGTCGGCGGTATACGTGACAGATGCCGAATCGCCGGCAAAGTCTGTTTGGACGGCTGCTTCAGTCAAACGAGGATTTGGGGTAGGGCCGTGAAGTAGGAGGATATGATCCTCTTCAATTGCGTGGGCAATCCCGTTTGCTCCTAATTGTTTCCAGAGGGATATCGCTTCCTTCAGCACCGCCGTTGCTGATCGCCTTGCCGATTGTCTGATGAAAAACCCAGCCATTAAGTAATTCCCAAGAGCTTCCTCAAAAGTGAGTCCATATTCCGAAGCATGATCTAGACCCGCCTCGTGCAGGCGGATAGCAGAGCCATGCTCTCCACTGAGCTCTGCGACCTGAGCGTCTAGAAACTTGGACCATGCGAGGTAGTTAACATTGGAAATCTGTTGCCAATCTTTGACCTTCTGGCTGAAGCCCTTGATTTGATCAATGGCTTCTTGAATTTCATGCCCCATATCCGCCTTGTTCGTGCGTGGATCTGCCAGTTTCTGTAGAACAAGGCCTGCATGTGCTAGCCCATAGAAAAAGAGGACCACTCTGGTGTTGCGGGCTGACCAAATCAAGTCAAGCTTGCTTTCGCATCTGCGTCCAAGCGTGCACGCTTCTTCATAGTGTCCGTAGAGATACAAAGGGATAATCTCCAAGGTTTCGTAAAAAAGAGTTGATCTGCCGCCATTATTTACATAGCCATCAAGCCAAGCTTTGTATGCAATGGAATCGTGTTGGTCATCAGACATGACACCCTTTGGATCCATCGTATTGGTTTTCCCCTGAAGTGATCGGCACACTTGCCTTACTGATATCAAGAAAGTTCCGCCACTAGTGTCTTGATGCCAGCCAGGAACTTCCTCACAGCAGTATTGACACACAGATTCTAAATCAGCAACGTTGTCACTCGCGAAAAATTTCATCTGTACCGAAAGACCGAAGCTGAGAATCACGGACGCCCGATCACCTGCACTCGCGGCACAATCAAGAGATTGCTCACAAAATGCAACCGATATACAAAGGGGGGTGTTTATGTGACTAATGAACGTCGCGTACGCCATATATCCGCGAGCGATCGATGTAGGGTCCCGATATGCGTTGAGAAGCGTTGAACATTGGCTCCCAAGCTCTGACGCGAAGTCTAACATATTAAATCTTGACAACGCAATCATGGCCAGATACAGAAAGGCCATGGAAGATTGGGGCATAGGTCCATCCGTTAAGTGCATGTTCATCAAGGCGAGCGCTAGGTTGTAGAATTCGAGAGCATCGCTCCACCAAGCAGCTTGGGCAGCGTCTGCGAGAAGAAGGCCGGAGGTCATTTTCTGGGCCTTGGCTTCATGAGAAGGGTTGACTGCTTCTGCATGACCTAAGACCTTGAGCTTCTCGGAGAGTGCCATAAAAGTCTCATCACACTTCTCCCAAGTAGGCTTGTGGTCAAACTCGACGCCTGATTGATGCAAACTCTGCTTTAGAGTAGCGAGCGCCGCGATAGCATTGCCAGTTTGGAACTGAATGCGGGAATGTAGTACAGCTGCAGCTGCTTTATCGTCCATTGTCGTAGCATTGTCGTAAACAGTATCCGTCAACTCTTGGGCCGCTTCATGGTTACCCATATAAACATAGCATTCTGCAGCTCTGAGATACAGCTGAAGTGTCTCGTCATAGTGCACATCGTCCTTTCCTTCGGTCCAAGGATCCGGTTGTAGAAGCAATATAGCGCGACGATAGTATTTGACTGCAGTCGGTTTTGCGCCGTTTTCTATAGCAGTTGCAGCACATTCCATGAGAAGCTTTCGGAAAGGATAACGATTGTGGACCCGCCCCTTGATCATGTCGACACACTCACACACATGGGCAGCAGTATCGTCCCTCGTCTTTATCCCGGAGCTAAACTGCGCCATAAGGGTTTGCGCTATGATGAAATGCATGCTTCGGATGTTGCACTCCTTCAGAGACTGGAAGGTTTAATTGTTAGTGGCGGTAAAAGTACAAAATGTGGATTCGTGATGGGGGGGGGGGGGGTTGGAATAAGGTTCGCGAGTTACCATGTGTAGACTCCGCAGAGGGGTGAACATATATA